>NC_139944.1:14498571-14503571 GCF_963454915.1 Gymnoscopelus microlampas
ATGTTCACATATTGACATGCCCAGAATAGTTAGGGACGCTAGGATTCATGTGGTTAACTCTGGTTCTTTTCAGGATGTGACTGCTATGATTGTGTTCATTAATTTTTCATCACAACGAACACAAAAGACTCCTTACTGAGTCGGTGCCATTACTAACACTCTACACTCTGACATTTTTTAAATTCCACCCAAGTCGGCACCAGAGGTTTGGTAAGAGGGAGGATTATAGTCTAGTACTCATGCACTTTTACACCCAAAATCCTAAACAGGATCAAAGTCTGAGTCTGCTGCCAACAGGCAGGTGACCTGGTTCAAACCAGAGCCGACAGGCAACAGTGGAGAACAAGGTCATTTAAGACAACACATACAGATGGAATTTGACAAAAAGGTTTGTTTATGTGTGGCTGTATTGGACCAGGCCTGGTAGAGGTATATTGTATCATAGCCAGGACACACACGCACGCACGCACGCACGCACGCACGCACGCACGCACGCACGCACACACACACACACACACACACACGAGGCATTTAGCAGACATATCCAGATCGACTGACAAAGTGCAGTAAAGGCCACAAACCTTTGTCAACAAACGACAGGGTAACGGTGATGTAAGTAGAGTACAGAGAAAACAGTTCACCACTTTCAACCTGGCATCCCTATTATGGGCATGTCTCTGGAAAAACAAATGAAATTGCAGAAATAGCGTTGTGAGAAATTGTCTATTTCCACTGTTCGTCGTATGTCAAGGTAGGATACCAGTTGAACATCGAGTAGCATCTGAATAAACTAAACAATATGCTATCTAAATAGCATTATTTTAATAATGTGAAGTAGCTATTCTAACATGTAATTAACAGATGAACAGTCTCTGAAGAGTTGAACAGTCTCTCTCTCTCTCTCTCTCTTCTTTGTGACTCTGCTCATACGGAACGAGACAAAGGTTCTCTCTCAGTGAGAGAGTCTCATGAGCCAGACTGTTGCCTCCCACAATTTTAAAATGCTTGAAGCTTCCGTCAGTCTGGAGCATGGAAGGTCTGAAAATGATCAGAGGATAAAGCAGATGTGACGCCTCTTCCCCGCTTCTGCTTCGTCTTTACAGTCGCACAACTTTGCCCTAATTTAAATCAAAATAATCGAAGCCTATATAGCTTGCTGCTTATCAGAAAAGGAAATTCAAAAATATGAAATAGTATATTTTTAAATATATTTTCGTGAAGGACAGATGACAGCTTCCTTTATCAGATTTCGGGAGGTGTAGTTCCAGACTCTACTAGCATCCGGAGATTGTGGAATAGTTGTCTGGCAACGCGAGACTAGTGGAACATGGTTGGACGAGACACGCTTCCTATGTCAGTGAATGGTGACATGTCCATGGCATGTTGTAATAGATAACAGTTTGACCTCTAACCTTTAGAAGCACCAGCAAGTACACCGTTTGGTATTCCCCCTCACAGTGTGGGGTTTCCCACGTGAGGTGACGTTTCATACAGGGGTCGATTTGTGAAAAGAAAATGGGGATGGTGTAGTAACTTCTTCATATGGCAAATAGCTAAATTACCTGATCTACATGCTCATATAGCGTGTCGGATTGTGACGTGTTGTGAGCTTGTAGATCTGCTTGCAGATATTGTTGAACATTTTTGAAACATTTTGAGAGATTTGGACAAATGTTGACTAATTTACCCAAAATAGTGACGCCAGGGTTAATGTGGTTAACATACATTTTTAATTACAGTAAATTGTGATATTATATCAAACATACATATCAAACATATCAGACAGTCTACATTTGCCAAAAGGAAATGCATGTATTTAATTCAGTCTGACCAGAAGCAGGGATCAAACATGTCCCCATCGATCAAGATTCAGCCTCAGTTTTAACCAAATGCATTATGTTGCCAGCCAAAGCCTAGCATAGCAGTTACTCTCATTACAGCAGATAACTTCAATGCATTCCAACAGGGAGATCCATTTCAACAGTGTTATATTTAACTACACAGTCTGCTGTGTGCTGGAAAGAGTATTCAGATCTTAGACTTAAGTAAACATATCAATACCAGAGTGTTAAAATATTTGTTATACTAAGTGCAAATGTATTAGCATCAAAGTATACTAACAGTAGTCATTATGCATTCATTGTACTGTATAGTATTTGGCTAAATGTCCTCAGTTACATTCCACCACTGCCTACAGCCATATCTTTACTGGTCATGTGTTTTGAGGCAGGAGTTGAAACTGTCATAATCACAGCTCACAGTTAAACCCCATTTATTCTTTGTCATACGACGGAGCATAAATCATCTGTCTACAGAAAGGCCACACTGATGCAATAGGGTGTCGACCACATAATCACTATGTTCCAACACGTTCTTGTCTCTCTGTTATCCTATCATAATGATTCAAAAACTGAAGAGAGAATACATGTAAATTGTGCCGTTATATAGTGCCTTTATCCAAAGTGCTTTACAATTTACATTACATTCACACACAAAGAAACACGCTGATGAAGGTATAAACCTGCTCATCTGGAACAGTTAGGGGTTCAGTCAGTGTCTTGCTCAAGGAGCAATCCAGGGGCAGCCGGTGATCGAACTCGTAACCTTCTATTTCCCAAGCGGCCGCTCTGAGCCACTGCCGCCAGCAGGATACAAGAACCCGCACATATTCTTATATGGAACCATATATTATTAGGATTATAGCAGTATGGTGGTGGTGATGATGATAATGATAGTGATGGTGGCAGAAATGGTCAAATTGATAGTGATGATGGTGGTGGTGATGAAGATGAGGATGTTAATATAATCACAATGATGATGATAATAAGAATAAGAATAAGAATAAGAATAATAAGAATAATAATAGTGATCGTCGTTGTCATCATCATCATTATGTGTACATTTTTGTATAGTATGAGTAGTAATTGACTATTGATGGATTCTGGGATAATGGTATGTGGTAGTGCTATGCAGTTTAAAAAGCATAATAATGGGTTTATATAGTGTATGATATCATATATGGATCCATTATGTAATATGAATCTATATAATGACACACTTATTGATGGATTGTGGATTTTTGTTTTTTGTACTTGAATCTGGAGTGACATGTCACATGTAGGCCTACTGTATACTAATCATGTTGCTGACTGGTTCTATAAATACATTTCTGTGATCATACTCAGGTTTAGCCTGACACCGTCAAATGGAAGAAGCTTGCGACACAAATGCAAATGAGATTTCCAGAGGGAGGGGGGTTTACCAGGCTAACTCAGGTTGAGTTCATGTGCCTAGTTTAGGTGGCGAGCTCATGTGGCCAGGGGCTATGACAGAACACAACACAACTTCCGGTTACAGGTACACAAACAAACAACCTATTTTGATCATTTGGTTATTTTACTGTGTAGAGTACTAAATGTTATTTTATATTCCAATCTCTTTTAGATCACCACTACTGTTTTGTTAGGGTTGATTATAGTATTGTTATTTGAGCTATTTATTTCAGTGTGTATTGATTTATGTTTTGTCTTTTGTTTATTCCCCCCCCCCCAAATACCAAGTGCTGTGAGTCAAGAGGGTGCCGAGTTGTGCAGCCGATCTGTTGCAGGGGTTCACGATAGGTCTCACTATAGTCCACTGTCCCAGAAGGTTTGTTTTATTGACGTGAATGCGTGCACCTCTCTTCACAGTGGCGCTCCTTTCCCATTTGCATGTTGTACAGCATGTTTGCTGTGTGTTTGCTTCTAGGCTTATTGGATAAAGGTGTAGCCCTTTTTAGCTTAGCTCCCCCTGTCAGTCAATGGTGGCCGTTTGCACACTAGCTGTTGACTCTGGTTCAAGTTCAGTTCGGTCTGAAATGTGTTATTGGTGATTTTAATTAAGAATTTAATAAATACTGCCTCATTGCATAGTACCTGTAGTGTTAACCTTTTTTGTGTTTTATTAATACATCTATGTGTTTGGGGGAATTCATGTCTCATTGTTTGAACTTGTGTATTTTTGGGGAACCCAATTTATAGAGATTCATTCATTTCCTTGATTGAAACATTTGCAAGGTGGCTTTGTCGGACATACTTTATCATTAACAGTAAAGTCCTTGCCACACCAGGTTACATAAGCTTTTAGCTTCAGCCTATTCCTTTTCGATCACCTTAAACTATGTTACAGGTTAATACTGTATGTTATGGATACCGTTGAAGATGATCAAAATAAACAAAACAGAAAAAGAATACTTTTTGACCTTGAGGGTCTTCCACAAGGGCCAGGGCCCATGTGGGTCGAAATCAGTCAGCATCCTTACATTGCATTGCTTTTTAACGTTTTAATTTTGTAAAATTATGCCCTAGAGACAATGAAGGATTTGTAATTATATCCTTGATTTGTTGCGAATGAGCTTGAAATTAGTTGAAGGGCTTCCCTGTCTTCTAGAATTATACTATTGTGTTCCAAAACAAGACAGCTGTCCCCAAAACATTACAGCAGCCAGAGTCACAGAAGAGCATGAGTCCCATTTTAATAGTCTTTACATAATTAATTAATATTTTCCCTGTAAAACTTTTTTCCTGTAAAAAAAAAAAGAAGTTTATTGTACAATATTTTAGTCAGTAGGCTACATATAAAATATTGGAAACTCAGTGTACTGTACGTATACATTTTGGGTAATCATTAATCAAGTAAATGAGTCACTCTGTCACTCTTTTTTTCAAATGGTGAATATCTCATTTCTGAACAAAACTCTTATCTAACCACAGATCAACATTAAGGCTGTAACAGTTACTGTCACGATATGAGACAAGTGTGTTGGACCCAAGTGTAGAACCACACAGGCAGGCAACAATGTCAAGTACAATGATGATTTATTAACAGATAACAGAAACTCACTATACAAACTGGCATTAGAGCTGGCGTTAGAGCAGGACAATGGCAGGCACACACCATGACATCAACCACCCATTTCAACTATAAACTGGCAAGTCTGACCTTCACACAGGGAGGTTGAA
>NC_139944.1:14508571-14548571 GCF_963454915.1 Gymnoscopelus microlampas
ATTGTACAGAAGTAAAAACTGTTGTACACATAATCACGTTCATACAAACCACCTACTATTAAGGCTCAGTGTGGCAATTAATTTAGCTTTAAGGACACAGTTAGTGTCTACATCTTTAATTTGGAAGTGAGGAAGAGATGTGTGTGAATGTTGATGCTTATCACCAAAAAATATATTTTGTATTGTATTGTAAACTTATACTTTATATAACTCCGATAAATAAGAAGTTAAAGTACAGTATACTACGGTGGTTCCATTGATCCAAGCTGGAACACGATCATTGATTGATCATTAAATTTAAACATGCTCTGAAAATGCATGAGACCACTTAAAATGCATCTGACCACTTAACATGGCAGCCTATGTACTGTATGGGCCATGGAAGGTTTTTTTTATGTTTTCAAGTGGGCCCTGGTCCAGAAACGTTTGGGAACCACTGGTCTATACATCATTAGCTAAATGTCTGTTGCCATGGTTACTGTTGTAACTGCACTGTGTGTGGAACATTAGAGTTCAGAAGTGTTTTACAGATGCCCATACGGTAGATCCATCCCCTATTATCTCCCTTTTTGGCGTTCTCCCTGAGACCATTTCTCTGCCCAAATATAAATAGCTTTTGTGACTCTGTTGGCGAGACGTCTTATTTTGACCCATTGGAAGAAAATATATTCACCCTCCCATTCCCGCTGGATTTGTGATATAGTATACTTTTTAAAATTAGAAAAAATGAAATACACACTGCGTGGCTCTATCTCAAAATTCTATAAGGCATTTTCTATCTCACGTTGATAATCTTGCACTCGATCCCCCAACGGAACCTGAATGAGTCTGTAACCTGCATATATGGAAGTAACCAATCTGATGTATGATGAAACCTTGGTGTGTACCTGCTTATCACCTCACTGACAGTACAATTGCTTTCAATGACCTGTGCCTAACTCGATGTAGCGTTTAGACCATGGACTGTTTTCTATATACATACATGTTTTTGGAGATTTTACGTTGTGTATTTGTTTTGTTGTCTGTTGGTGTTTTCTTTTGTGAGTGTTGTCTGTTTGTTTTTGTTTTGTTTTGATGTTGTTTATATCTTACTCAACTTATCCTTTTTCTTACTGATATTAGTCTATCCTGTTAATTATTTTCTTCACTGTTTGGAGATACTCTGTTTATTTGCCTATTTGCTTCAGTAAATGTCTGTACTACCTATGAGTATGTAAAAGAACAAAAACGAATAAACAAAACGTAAAAAAAAAAAAAAAAGAGTTCAGAAGTGTGTTTGTCACTTCCTGTCATCTTCACACATACATTATGTGGTATAGATTTGGTTTCCTCTGCACTGTGTGTGTTGTTGTGCACCAACATATGTACTGTATGCATGTACGTTCACAAGTGTTTCCAAAACATGTCCTTTAATTCCTCAAAATTATACTTTAAGTACAGTTTGTTGCTTTATTTAATATCTAAATATCTTATCAATATCATATATCAATGGTACCAGACCCCTCCTTCCAAACCCATTGTAACTCCATTTGTTGTTTTTTCAATTACTTTTTTCATTTTTGTTTTATTCATTTATGTTTTCATTCAAATAAATTATGAATGGAGACAACAAATTATGAATGGATTAATGGAGACAGTGAAGAGAGATAGTAGAAAAGTGTTTTCTTCAGTATTGCCTATAACATATACTCAAGTTATAACAGTAATAGGCCTAGATGGAGAGGCTCTTTCTGGGTGCAAAGTGGTAAGTTCTTTATGTACTGCCAGTCTGCCATACAACTACTGAGACAAGTAGCAGGCATGTAAGTGGTCCTTCCAACAGGTAGCAGTATATGCCAATCAATAACCACAATATATGACAGAAAGCTGAGAAGGAGACAGTAGCCTATAGAAGACAGAGAGTAGGAAAGCTGATGTGTTTACAGAGGCAACAAAGCGACAAGCTACAAGTCATTTGAAATAGAAGCAAGTGGTATAATGTATATATAGCTACAAACTGACTGCTTCTCTCTCCACACAATTCGTGTGTGTGTGTGTGTGTGTGTGTGTGTGTGTGTGTGTGTGTGTGTGTGTGTGTGTGTGTGTGTGTGTGTGTGTGTGTGTGTGTGTGTGTGTGTGTGTGTGTGCGCAGTGTGTGTACGTTTCGGTGTGTGCATCTGTTTGTGGTTTTACATGTTGTTCTTCCTTGTTGCATTCTGTCTGGTTGGCATTGTCATTGACATTTTTATATAGCTAATCAATACATTACAGAAATATACAACATAGTTGCCTATTTGTAGTCAATAGTTAATTCAAGCCTCTCATCCTAGTAAGATGGCTACAGATGTTTATTCCATGCCAGATTTGACAAAGAAGGTGAGACATAGAGATGGAGACAGAGGACAGAGGAGGGACACTGAGGACAGTGGACACTTGGCGGAGAGGGGACAGATGGAGGAGAGAGTGGTGGACAATGACATCTATGAGAGTGTGGACAATGTCATCTCTGGACCACAGGAGGACATGAGGCAGAACACAGCAGGAAGACAGTCTCAGGGTGAGTTTGACAATCGTTGTTGAGGTGATTCCTTTGTTTAGTGGTAAAAGATGGCATAAAAGTGGCATGTTGCACTAATTGGGTCTCGCTCAACATCCACTGGGTGTGGTCTCCGGTTGGGTTGTGCTCGGTGGTTGGATAGGTGGTGTCTATCTTTGGCCATACCAGGCTTTTGAATTGTTTGGCCTCCCATACAAAAGTACTTCTGGAAAATGTTTCTTTGGATGGTTGTAGCTAGCATTGCTGTAAACTCTTTTCTTTTTTTCTCCTCTCAGTGGCTGCACCCCTACTTTCCATTGCAGGACATCGCTCTAACACAGTGAGAGGGCCTCTCAGAGTTGTTGCTGTGTGTCTGGGGATGCTGTGTCTTACACAGCTGGGTGTGATCACAGGTCTGGTTGTGCACTGTGAGTATTCCATATCACAAAGCTAAGACATCACTCATTTACAGACTTATTTCCTCATATTTTCTAGCTTTAGGAACTACAATGTCAACAGAGCATTAACCCAAACCGAGGTTACTTTTGTTTTTAACCAAATACTCACCTTGTTTCTACTGCAATCTTTTTGTGTGTATTATTGCTTACATCTGCAAAGTGCGATAAAAAGTGGTTATCTAAAAAGTAATAACATAGTTTGTTTTTCTCAAAGCAAATTTTCCACACAGATGCTCGTCATCACCTCTCATCATGAGCATAACAACAACAGTGCTAATCATCACCTTTGCAGATAATTCCTCCAATAACAAACTGATCCTTGAGAGAGACCAGCAAGAGACCAGATATGAAAACCTGACCCTGGAGAGAAATTGGTTACAAAGTGAAGTGAACCAGCTTAAGACAGCAGGTGAGAGGTTATACACCATTTGAAAGGAATATCAATCTGATCCCGAAAATTGTGAACTTAGATCTGACATTTTTGGCAAAGAGATTATAGAGGGGAAAAGCACAGAGTACAGAGCTGACCTCGATCAACTTTTTTCCCACAAGTATAGATGGTTATGGTTATACTACTGTGAGTCAGTCAGAGGTGTTGTCCAGTGCCGCCAATCTGACCATTTCGCCCATACTGTATAGGCATATTTGGAGATCTGATTGCCCAGAGCCAGAGATCCGACCCCTATTCCCATTACCATAATTATTATTACAATACATGTTAGAATTGGTTATCAGTAAAACTTCTGTTTGATGTTTAGTCACGTCGTGTCCCATTGGATGGCAGAAGTTTGGATGCAGCTGTTATTACAGATCTACTGAATCTAAAACTTGGGAGGGAAGTAGAAAACAATGCCTGGACACAGGATCAGATCTGGTGGTCATTAAGAGTACAGAAGAAAAGGTTAGTGTGTGTGTGCGTGCGTGCGTGCGTGCGTGCGCGCGTGCGTGCGTGCGTGCGAGCGAGCGAGAGAGAGAGAGATTTAATTATGTGATTATATATTATAATGAATGTAGAGAAAAAGTATTAATTATGCTTCAATCATTGAATGGAATCAGGAATTTGTCCGTGGATTGACCCAGGGTGATGCGTATGGACCATGGATTGGTCTGAAAAGGGAAAAGGGAAACTGGACATGGGTGGATGGAACGCCACTGACAACAAGGTGAGAAAGTTTTTTCTTTTGTAATTCTATCAAATGCATCACTGTATGTGAGTGACTGAGTGGATGTGATTAAAATGGACAATGTTGTTTATTCTGCAGGTACTGGGCCAGTGGAGAGCCTAGTAGCAATAAAGACAATTAACTGTGCAAGATGGGGGCAAGAAGGATGGTATAGTAGAACATGTTCACAAACACGTCCACGCTATAACACCAACTGGATCTGTGAGAAATCATGCTGAAACTGCAGCTAGTGTTTTGCTTTGTGAAGTTGACGAGTAGTATAAAAGTATAAACTGTTGTATAATTACATTAATACAACTATTATGGCTTAGCATGGTTATTCATTTAGCTTTAAGGACATGGTTAATGTTTAAATAATTCATTTGGAACTAAGGAACACATGCTGAGAATGCTGTTCATAATAATAGTTCATCATTCAACACCTTTTGTCTCCAACTCATCACCAAGCTCAGAGACCCAGGATTCAAACCACCTAAATTCTGACAAACCAAGGTCACAATCTACCATTGTGTACATGCAATTCAATTACAACATCTATTATTTGCACTGCTTATGATATTTTAGTTGCATTATTGTTTTTTAAATATTATACATTTTTACGTTGTCACATGGTTGAGGCTATAAGTACAAACATTTACATTTTGCAATGTTGTCAGAGCTGTATTGTAAGTGCATGTGGAAAATTAAAAAAAAGGTTGGGAACCCCTGGCCTACATTATTGAATAATATCTGTTGCCATGGTTACTGTTTTAGGTCCACTGTGTGTGGAACATTAGGTCAGCTGACAGCCAGAAGTCTGTTTGTTACTTCCTGTCAACTTCACACGTACATTCTGTGGTAAAGACTTTGTTTCCTCTGTACTGTGTGTGTTTTTATGCACATGCATATGTAACAGGGTGGTATTGAGGACTAGTAGCCAACTACGCCACCTAGGGAGTTGCGCCCTAGGAAATATTTATAATAGACCTAATTCAACTAAGACACCTGAGTACATTAGTGACTCCTCACACAGTTTGTTGTACAAAATCAGAAGCAAGGCAGGAACGTGTTTTAACTAAAGTACAAAAAGGCTTTATTAAATTAACAAGTTACCATTCATAGGATCTTATCAACATCAAAAAATATCATAATGGTGTTACTGACCTAGCCATGTTTTCATTATTAGTGATGTCAATCATCATACAGAGTTTATCATTGTTAACTACAATACCATACTGTCAGCACTATTAGCACTTTTTGTTAGCAGTGTGTTTTTTTTTGTTATCTGTCTATAGGTAATAGGCAGATTTAGTCTTTTTAAGTCAGAACTTTTATCCACAGCTGTCTAAAGAACGGCCACTAGGTGGCAGTGTTAGTATGTCTGATAAAGCAGTGGTTCTCAAACCTTTTCATGTCAAAGACCCCCACATTTAAATGTATTTGGCCACAGACCCCCACCTGAAAATGTTTTGTGTCAAGGACCTAAAAAAAAAAAAAAAAAAGTGACTCTTAAAACGTGAAGTCTCCCATAAGAAAATCACTCGAGTTAAAGTCTTAAAGCAGTATTTCTCAAACTTATTAATGTCAAGGATCCCTACATTTATATGCATTTGGCCGCGGGCCGGACCCCCATCTGAAAATATTTTGGGACCCCCATACAAGATTTGTGTGAAAATGCTTCAAACATATTCCAAATTATTCACATTTGCCCATGTGAAAAGAACTAGCAGATCTAAAACAAGCTTGTTGATCTGCTATTAATCTTGCTGGGGACCCCCTGAGACCACCTCAAGGACCCCTGGGGGTCCCCGGACCCCTGCACTTTGAGAACCGCTGTCTTAAAGTAGCTCTTATACTTGAGTGTCAAAAGTATATTTAAGACAAACCACAAATTATTTGACAAGACAGCAGAGAAAAAGGAAGAGAAAAGGGAAGAAGGAACTGAAATCATAGTCATATGTATAATCTGTACCGTACATGAAACTGGAGTGTGTTTTTGTGGCTTGAGGTGTTTATTTGTCTCATAAACAACTGCAGTGATGGGGATTAAAGGGAACTTGGCAATTCACTTTGGGACAAATAACTAATCATTTGACTAGATATTTCCAGCCGACATTGAACTGAGAAAGGTAAAAAAGGAACTGAAATCTCAACCATGTGTACCATGCGTGAAACTGGATCAAATGCTGTCAACAGTATTTTAAAATGTTTTGTTTGATTGGATTGATGTGCATAGCAGATTGTTCATAATTTATCTTGCCTTTACAATTCATACTAAACTATTGACTTATTCTGATTGTTTTATATTATATATTATTCAAATATATAATATATATAATATATTAAAATTGCCTTGTGGGCGTCACAAACGTAACATCCGGATTAGATTGGCCAAATCCAGTTTAAGCTGAGAGGGAGACAGCTAAAGCTGAGAGGGGAGACCAGAAAAAGAAAGCAGAGAGGAAGACAGCGTAGGAGAGACAGAGGAATTAAAGGACAACTTTGTTTTTTTACAACCAAGGTTTATATTTTAGCTTGTAATTAAAGTAAATAAAAGATGAGTGTTATTTTTTTTTCATTTACTGTATAGAATCTCTCAATCGGCTGGCTCGTTATCCAGATCCGAAAGCCACTATGAGAATATGGTTCAGATTATGGGTTTGATTATTGCTGAAGTCTCTTGATGATTCTCTCTCTGTTAATTAATGTGGCTCGGCTCGGGTTGCTGCTGGAACTCAGTCCAACTAAGGCACGTTGAGCCTTTTATACTGTTAGCTGTGGCCCTAGTGTCCCTATGATGATGTCAGGTAGTGTCAGACATCTCCGTTTATGGGTCGGCCCACGTCGGTTATGCCCGAATATGGGACTATGCCGTCAGTCCTGGACGTGACAGTTATCTCTATGTATGGAGATCTAGGCAGAGGTTGCTGATGTCAGACTCCGTACATATGGCACGTTTAGGTCTCTATGACGACTTGCAGGTCGATTGTCTCCATCTATTCTATGGGATCTCCATATATAGGCTAGTGCTGGCAAATACGCCCTGAATGTTTTCTACATACTGCTTTCTATTGTTTTAGCAATTTTCGCGATATTTTTTACAGTGGGCGGGTGGCTAAATATGTCTTTTTTACACAATAAAAAAGGTCCTGTGGTCTTTGATGGCCAGATGTGAGTTATTGTTGGCTAGAAGAGCTACTGTAAATAATAATAAAGAAAACGCCGGGTTATTGTGTAAAAAAAGACATATTTAGCCACCGGACAGAATGCCCCCGCCCACTGTAAAAAAAAATGCGAAAATTGCTAAAAATATAGAAAGCAGTAAATTTAAAAAAAAATCACACCTGTGTGAAGGTAGCGGCGCCTTTGATACATTTTGTCATAGATATGTGTTTCAATATTAATATCTAATATATAATATCAATATTAGTTTATACCCCAGTTAATAAGAATACAGAGGACGAACATAAGGATGGACATACACCTGGACATAGACACGGACATACGTACACACAGAGAAATACTAGAGAAACAATATTAAATCTCTGTAAATTTATTTCAAGGCTTCCAGTGGCACTAAATAGTGCTTTTGGAAGCGAATCACCAAATGCATTCCAAGGTAAGTGGCAAAAACTGATCAATCAGAACCTCGACGGGCCTGACCAATCAGAACGTTGACGGACCTGACCAATCAGAACCTCGACGGGCCTGACCAATCAGAACGTTGACGGACCTGACCAATCAGAACCTTGGCGGGCCTGACCAATCAGAACGTTGACAGACCTGACCAATCAGAACGTTGACGGAAAAGCCAGGTATAGAGCAGGAAAAGATGGGTGTTATTTTTAGCGGCGCTGGCGCCGCTCTATAGAGCGGCGCCAGCGCCGCTAAAAATAACACCCATCTTTTATTTACTTTAATTACAATCTAAACATAAACCTTGGTTGTAAAAAAAGTTGTCCTTTAACTTAAGTTCTACTTTTATTTACACATTGTACTTCCGAGACATGGACACTCACAGCACAAAAGGAAAGGGCCCTGGATGGAGTCTACACAAGAATGCCACTGACTAGGTGTCACACATGGGCGGACCACATCAGAAACATGGAGCTCTATGGGGTCACAGACAAGGTCAGAGAGAGAAGGATGAGGTTGGCCGGGCAGTGGGCAGTGGGCACTGGGCCAGGCACCCGGAACTGGTGGCAAGCAAACTGTCAATCTGGGAGCCAACACAAGGCACAGCTAGGAGGGGAACCTACACACTGCGGCGTGACAATGGAGCTTACAACACTGCAGAGCTCAAGACCCTGATGCTAGACAGGAGGGTGTGGAGGATGGTGATTCAGGAGTTCCGAGTTGGTGTTGGCTAGACTGCACTCTCGCATCGCATCATCGTAATTTTACTTTATTTGTTTTGTATTTGTATTCTGTTTTTTTTACTTTCTGCGGTCTCTTTTTTTTATTGTCACATGTCAGGGACTATGGATGAAAAATAGCATTCTTGCTGACTAGTAAGTATAACTCATTCTACGCTGTACAATACTGTGCTGTACAATACTGTACTGTACAATACTGTGCTGTACAATACTGTACTGTACAATACTGTGCTGTATTTGAATGCTCATGAATATAAACTGTCCCTCTCATATAAAGTGATCCCAGACCAGCAGGGTTATGTGGGTTTGAACGAGAGCATCTTCACCAAACAAATACTTTTATTTATTCATTATCTTCACAGATGAATGTTTTATTTTTAAACCGTAATTTGAGATGTTTCATTTCATCTCATTTCCGCCCTCAGACAACATCACATTATAATCACACACACACACACACACACCATGATCACACTTCCTCACAGGAAATTGCAAAACCTTGTATCGGCGTATTTCATCTTTATATGTTTCTTTTTCTTTTCTTTCTTTTTGTAATAAATGAATGCCCTATTTTATATTTTCCGTGACAGTGTCGCAGAAAAGCTATTTTTTGCTCATTTTGAAAACCTCTCTATTGGCAGACAGGTTCTTTTTTCAATTTCCTGAAAAGTAAAAGTTTTGGACACGCAAGGTTTCCACCTGACGGTTTTGGAGTTTGGAAATATTCGAGTGACAGGCAGTTAATCCATCCGCCTATAAATAGACAGCGTGTTGATTGGATTTTGAAGTGGTTTCTACAGAAGATGCATAAGCAGACGACATGAGATGAGTGACTGGACACTTTAGTGTTACTAATCTGTTTGAGACACGGTAGACAGGACAGATGGACAGAGAGACAGACATCAGAGACAGAGAGCAGTGGTTGGAAGGAGTGCTCCGATTTTTAAACCTCAACTAGATTTTCTCGCATAGCGAGACTTTCAGAGATCTGAGCCTACTGAAACGTCTGGCGACATTATTTGTGTGTTTTAGGGCTAAATGTGGGTGGTAACAATCTGAGAGTTAAAGTAAACCGTGCATTGCAGAACCAATGCGAATCACAGAGGAGGGTCCTTCCTAACTGGGCCGATTACGAATACGATCTATATATTTAGGGGATGCAAAACGATCCACACCCGCTTATGACCTGTATGTCGTGGTCTTAAGTCCTAGTCTGAAGACGTTATGCAAGCTAGCAGTTATTCAATACAGTCTGGCACAGTCTGGACTACCACACCACCACTTGATGTGGTGTGCAAAATAAAACAGTTTTTTTTCGCGGATTTCGGCGGATTCGGGTACCTTTCCCCCCCGTTTTTTGTTACTTTATTTCGGTTTTAGGGTTAGGGGTAGGTTAGGGTTATAGAAATAATTCTAAGATCGGTTATTTTCACAATAGTTATCTGTGGAACAGAATCAAACTAATGCCTCAACTCCTACAATTCCATGTGCTTGTCAGGGTGGGGGGTCCCCAGTTCAAATACGATTATTGTGGGGGTCCCCAGTTCAAACATGATCATTTTGGGGGGTCGCGGCCTGATAAGGTTGAGAACCACTGGTCTAACATATGCCCCTAATAACAATAGCAATGCATGGAGAGAGCTCTTAATGACATAACTAGAGTGTGAAAATCCAAACAGGATGAACCCATTACCAAAAAGCCTACGTAAGGGGCGCTACCAAGTGTATCAGAGAAGATAGCAGTCAGGAGGATGAGACTAGCCGGTCAATGCGATCATCTCCCTGACAAAAAGATTGTACTCTGGCAAACCAACACATGGCCATTGATCGGCTTGATCGCAGCAAAACTGTGCACACACACTCCCTGGATGCCACAGCAGAACCTCTGACCTACATTTTTCACATGGGCATTTTATAGCGCCACCAGGAGGCCGATTTGTGCAAAACATATTTTTTGACAGTACTCCTACAGATTTTGTCCAAAAAAATGCCGCAAATCGGTATTGCAATACATTTTGAAACACAAAAATGCACATTTGGAAATGGTTTAAATCAAAAATGGGAAGAAGAGACTGAAAAAGGTGAATTTGCTAGGAAAAGGTTATCATTTTGATAAAATGTTTTTGTAGCAGAAAAATACAATAGAGCACCAAAGCACTTTACATAGATTGTGCATTACATTCACCCATACATTCATACACCGATGGCAAAGGAAACCATGCAAGGCACCAACCTGCTCATCGGGAGCAATTAGGGGTTCAGCATCTTGCTCAAGGACACTTTGAAACTAACACTGGGGGATCCCGGGATCGAACTGGGAACTTCACGGTTCCCATCCAGCCACTACCCCTGAGCCACTGCCTCCCCAGTATCAACTGACGGTGAAAAGGTACTCATTTATCCAAAGGGTAAGAAAATATATATTTTTTCTCCAAACAGACGTTATCAAATGTAACTCAATATCATAAACGACAGAGTCACATATACCTGACAAAATGTGTTTAATTTTCCCAGTAGGCCAAGTATTCTGCCCTCCCTGGGTGAATGACTGGCTAGTTTGGCAGATAGCGAACAGTCTTTCCAATGAGCACAAACAGGTTGTAGTTTAGGCTGTTTATTGCCACTGGAGAAGTTGTTGTAGAAAAATATAATTCTGTATTAATATTGTCAAAACATAATATGCACAAACTGCAATAAACATGGCAACACATACAGTCAATCTGCTATCACCACTGTAATGCACTTAAATGACATGCAGCTGTAGCCAACAGAGGTTGATTAGCTTATTTGGCTTCAGCCAGCTTCAAACACACACACACACACACACACACATCACAAAATAGACTAACAGAAGACTTAGATAAAACAAAACTTCCAACAAATGTGCTTACAGTCATATGTTTCCCAAGGTTTGTCACAAGAACAGGATCATAGCATGCTGTCTCCTCTGCTGTCTTACACATACTGAGAAACTATGGCAAGCTCAAAGGTTCAAAAAACATCACATGGTGCAAAACAAACCTATATACAAAACCACCACTAGGTGGCAATAATACACACTATCAGTGGGCAGAACAGAAGAACCTCCGCCAGTTTTCTTTTGTATCTGCCTCATGGTGACTGGCCGCTTCATGTTTTGGCCTGTAACTCTTGAACCGTAGGTCGAATAATTATAATAAAATGTTGCGTTTTCTTCCAAACACAGTTTTTGCTTCTACTTCAGATGGTGTCCAAAACTCTGTCAGGTTGGTCCAGAACCACCAGACAGATACAGAAACCTCCATATGGGCATAAGGGACACGGACGGACAGACAGACAGACGTTTTTAAAAAAAAATGCTATATACTGTAAGTGATAATCTTTTGTTTAAATAAGTGTTAAATTACTTTAGATTCTAATAGTACTCATTGGTATAGAGTGTTTGTTCAGTAACAGGGGTATCCCCGTCCCTCCAGCACTTGATTAAACAGAACATTTATTTTCAGGTCAGGATACCAATTTTATTCAATCAGAAGGGAGAACTCACAAAGGATACAGATTAAACAAGTGAAATTGGAAGTGCTGATACAAAGAAATGAGTAGACAAAATTAGAACTGGAACAATTTAAGCTAATGAATGGGTACTTTCTCCTGATTGGCTGAAGATTGGCCACCCACCTGAACATGTATTTTCTGTTTATTAAAGATTTGGAGAGATGCAGAGACCCCTACTACTACTATTAACCCAAATATGTTTTGTTTTAACAAATAACCTATCACTTACCCTACCTTTAACTTTGATAAAAAATGATTTAAGAGTCATAGCCAGTCCATCCAGGAGGGGGCGCCAGATAAATTCTCTTTCCTCTTGACATAAATGTGACGACGCCCCTGTATGCTCCCCGTGGGACTCCAGACTTCAAGTCGGGCATAATCCCCAGGTTCTGAGCCAGGACTTTGAAGCTGTCCCTAGTAGTGTACTGTAGACGAAAGGGCCCAGATCCACTCAGCTGCCCCTGTTTGACCTCGTCATAGCTCACCACAGGGGCACTGTAAACTCTATTCTCAAACTCGTCTCTGGACGTCTTCAAGTAACTATGATCCAACTTGGTGAAAGGCACATAGTGGGAATTCAGCATCATGTAGCGAAGGTACTGATAATAAAACTGTCCGTTGCTCACGCCATATTCACCAAAGGTAAAAGTGCGCGAAATCTCTGGCCGGATACAGGCGCGGTCGCGCCGCTGCTCAGGCTGGCGCATCCAGTCGTCCCAGAACGCAGCG
Organism: Gymnoscopelus microlampas; assembly: GCF_963454915.1. Taxonomy (NCBI): domain Eukaryota; kingdom Metazoa; phylum Chordata; class Actinopteri; order Myctophiformes; family Myctophidae; genus Gymnoscopelus; species Gymnoscopelus microlampas. The sequence goes on from NC_139944.1 coordinate 14,521,347, forward strand.
GGCCACTTGGGCTCCAGCTCATCCCAGAGCTCCTTGAGGAGCATCCAGCCCAAGCCAGGGAAGAAGTCTGTCCTGTGGAGCAGCTCGGCTTTAGCGGGGTCCACAAAGCCGTCCATGCCGTTGTCATTCCAGGCCGACACGCACCACAGGCTCGGGTCAGACCTGAGGATCGGATGCAGGGCTCGGAAGTACTCGAAGAAGTCCGGCGCCACCTCCAAATCATCCTCCACGATCACGACAGAGGAGTAGGACAGGGTGTTGAACACTTGGTTGAGAGCCCAACGGTAATGTCTGCTGAGCTTGTAATAACCCTGAAGACTGTAGCTGTGCTGCGGCTGCATCGCAACGTCCTTCAAGTCTGGTTGTTTCAGATGAGTCACCTGATCGTCATAAGAACCTATGACCTCGGCCGTCTCTGCGTGTCCACAGTCCTGACTGACGATGATCGGGTAGAGCTCCTCTGACGGCCGATACTTTAAGAGCGCGTCCAGGCAGCGTTTCACGGTGACTCTGTTACAGGCGATAACCAGAATGGGAATGGCGTCCGGTCGCGGTGCAATCCTCTGTGCAGTTCTACCTGCTGGTATCTTCAACAGTGACCGATGAATCTGGATCTGTTGGATGATCTTCTTCTGCAGCTGAAGTTCTGTCTCAAAGGTGTCAGTCGAGCGAAAAACATCTGTTGCCACATCACGAACAGATGGCCCTTCATCCAGCTGTTCCCTCTGCTGCTCTCTATCTGGCTGGCCCGGCCGCCCACATGCGACAATTCCCAGAAGCACCAGTAGGGCAATGCAGGTGACTAACTGGAATGTACCACATAAGGTGCGAGAGCCTCTTTTGCGAAGCATCGTCAGCGATGACAACCAAGTTGTTAAAGAATGATCCATTTCTTCTGTTTTGCTTTGTTTTATTTGACAGTTCACTTTAAATGACAAGATTTTGATGTTGACTTTTATGATGTCATTGCATGATGACGTAATTATTCCATGATGTAGACTACCCAATTACGTTACTCAAACTGACTGGCCATCAATGTTAAATTAATATAGGCACGCACGCACGCACGCATCATACATACATCATACATACTGTACATCATACATACATCATAAATACATATATGGCAGTAGAGAGTGTAATGATAGTAATGTGTGTAGCAGTGGAGAGTGTAATGATAGTAATGTGTGTGCGTGTGTGTACACTGTATGTGTGCGCGTGCGTGTGTGTGTGTGTGTGTGTGTGTGTGTGTGTGTGTGTGTGTGTGTGTGTGTGTGTGTGTGTGTGTGTGTGTGTGTGTGTGTGTGTGTGTATGTAGTTACCCGGTGTTGACAGGGTAGCACAAGGACGATGAAACAAAGTTTATAACCTGAACACAGTCTAGACACTGTATTAGTCTGCAGACACACACACACACACACACACACACACACACACACACACACACACACACACACACACACACACACACACACACACACACACACACACACACACACACACACACACACACACACACACACAGGTAGACACAGACAATGAGGTCAGACAATGTGACAAAATGTTCTTTAATTTAATGTTTTCTCTGACTGCATGTCTGATATTCTGCTCTCTCTCTCTCTCTGTGTGTGTGTGTGTGTGTGTGTGTGTGTGTGTGTGTGTGTGTGTGTGTGTGTGTGTGTGTGTGTGTGTGTGTGTGTGTGTGTGTGTGTGTGCGTGCGTGTAGTGTGTGTGTGCGTACGTGCGTGCGTGCGTGCGTGCAACCCGCTGTCTAGACAGCTGATTATGCAGCATAATGAGCAGAGGAGGAGAGAGGGAGGGAGGGTCAGACAGAGGGGAGGATGGAGAGGAGAGGAGAGGAGAGGAGGAGAGGGGGTGGTACAAGACTCGCTAAAATGGAAGATAGGAGAGTCAATCAATAAGCAAAGAAAGTGACAGGAGAGGCCCAGACAGACAGGCAGACAGACAGACAGACAGACAGACAGACAGACAGACAGACAGACAGACAGACAGACAGACAGACAGACAGACAGACAGACAGAGTGTGTGTGTGTGTGTGTGTGTGTGTGTGTGTGTGTGTGTGTGTGTGTGTGTGTGTGTGTGTGTGTGTGTGTGTGTGTGTGTGTGTGTGTGTGTGTGTGCGTGCGCATATTTTGCTGTGAACCTCTGTGTTCTCAGCTCAGACATGACAAATCAGTGAGTGCAAAGTAGCCTGAAAACCAGATATGCTAGTGAAAAAAAAAAGCCCTCAGCAGATTTGGTCTGGCCCCGCTGCGTATATATTTTGCAAACCGGTACACAAAGACCCGCCCCCGCCTGCCTCTGATTGGCCAGAGCTCGTTGCCGTGTCTACAACTTGGCAGCGCCCCCTTCTGTGACGCACGCGAAACTGCCTCTCACATGAGCGGACCGCATTAAATAACTCCTATACTCCTGTAGCACCAGATGTCTCCATGGCATGCACCGTTAAGCATTAACGGTGCAATACCAGCGCCGGGATAGAATTTCACTCCCGCCACTGTGTATTTGTCTTATCTAAAATGCGTAATTTTATTAGGATTATGGTTAGGTTTAGGCATAGTTTTTGTCGCCACCCAGCGAGGCGGACCAATCGGCCCACTTGGTGAGAACAGACTACAGCCCCTAATTAGTTAAGTTAGGAAGTAGTTTGGGAAAAAAACAGTTACAACGTCTGAGGCGTGCCGTCTCTAGTGGACTTGAGCAACGAGAGGCAACGGCGAGCGAGCCGTTGCCTCTCGACACAGTGATAGGGGCGAAGCAGTTCCGTGTGCGTCACAGAAGGGGCCATTCAGTAGGCCAATCAGAGGCAGGCGGGGGCGGGTCTTTGTGTAACCGGTTTGCAAAATAGATATCATCGTTGTGATGGGATTTCCCTGGCCCCGAAGTTTTGGGGTACCAATCAGGGCCCAATATGCAAATGTGGGACTGGTTTATCACCAGAAGCTTTTTTTGTTATTTGCCCCTTGGAAATGCAGTGATATTAGTCTGGCCATGCCAGGCTAAGTTCAAAGGCCCCTGAAAACATGCACGCACGCACGCACGCACGCACGCACGCACGCACGCACGCACGCACGCACGCACACACACACACACACACACACCACACACACCACACACACACACACACACACACACACACACACACACACACACACAGCTATATGGTAGCAGTAGTGTAGGTGTGGTTAAAATTACAGTATCATAGGTCAAATGATCCTGTAAACAAATAATCAGGCATTCATTTGTGCTCGTTATCCTGTTATCCGATAATATATAATGTATATTCTACCTACGTTTCTATGTATATAGATCCTACAAACCTATACAGTAAGTTCATTCCACTCATGTATAATGCTCTCTTCATTAATGACTCAAACATGACAGATAAGCAAACAAACAAAAAACAAACAAACAAACAAAAAACATAAATAAAAAAAACTCTCTACCTCTGATGTCATTTTCTCTCTAAGGGTCTGAATCCTTCTTGACCCGATGTTTCAACGATCACAATTGGCCGTGTTAACTGGAGGAAACCCGTCAGGGGAGGATGATCTCTGTCGCTGCTCTCCCTCTCACTCCCAGTTCTTCTTTACAAACATCTGTTTCTGATGTCCTCCTCCTTAACTGTTCACTATCGCTTTGTTTCTACAGTCATTCCTGGTAGATATCAACTCGGTCTACATTGTAGAACGTCCTGTTCTTAGAGAGCTTCACCTTTGCAGCCATGTCCGTCCTGCAGTTCAGTGGGTTGTTTTCTATTCTCCTTGTATGATGCTGCTTAGTTTCTGGTGGGTATTCACTGATCACATTCTGGGCTTTGCATTCTTTCCCATGTGAATGAAGGGGAGCTCTTAAGGGCAGTGATGCCCTCGTCTTCCCCTTTCTACTGTTCCAAACGTATCTTCCTGTAGTTATCTATTTTGTTCTCAGTTGCTGTTGGTAGTCATAGCTGCCAGTTCCCACCTGATGTCTTGTGGGAGTCCCGACTGCTCCAGACCGTGATGAATAACTGCCAGCTTGCATAACGTTGTCAGACTAGGACTTAAGTCTAAGATGTACAGGTCATTGGGTGTGTATCCTCCGAAGAGGATGATACGATCTCCGACCATGCAGCAGCACATCCTACACACCGGAAAACACGGGCCTTTCCCCTTGGGCTGAACCCTTTTCCTGGAGAAAGTCTCTGGGTTGAATTTCCATAGATCGTTGAAGGTCCCATTCACACTAAACGTGAAGCCAGCAAATATGTACAGCTCTCCGATGTAGGCAAAGGCTGAGTGACCCCAGCGTCCTTCTGGAAGAAGCTGTGCAAAAGGCGTGCTCAGCCAGCAGTTGGTCTCTGTGTCAAACACTCTGATGCTGTTGTAGCAATTGTGGAAGTTGTAGTTGTAGCCCCCAAACACAAACATCTTTGTCCCGATGATGGTGGCAGAGTGACATACTGAAGCAGGTGCCGGTGTGCCTCCGGGGTTAATTAAAGACCAGACCATTGAGGTGGTGTCCAACATATAGATGTCATTATTGTATCCGGTCTCCTGGAATCCACCAAAGACATACATGACCTTCCCCAAGACACAGGCTGAGTGGTTGCACCTCGCCTCCGGAACAGCCCCGGAACTTTTGGGCTTCAACCATCTGTGGGTGTCGACATCGAATGCATAAAGCGTGTTGCAGTACATGGTTGTGACAGTAATCCCGCCCCAGATGTAGATGGCATCTTCTATCAGCACGGCTGTGTGGCTGTAGCGCACAGAGGGGACCTTGAGGGGTCGTTCCCCTTGGCCAGTCGGCAACCTCGTCCAGCGCAGAGACACTGTGTTGAAGATGTCCACCTCCATCTGACCCATGTGTTGGTTGATGTTACCGTACACTCCAAAGGAGTACACCTGGTGTCCTACTGCCACAGCAGCATGGAAGATCTTTGGTCCTTGTTTCAGATGCACCGTCCAGTGCAACATTTCACACACCAGACCGTCTGTCTACAAGACAGACTCATTAAATGTTACCCTGTGTAAAAGAATGGAGTGCTATGTGTGTGCTACCACTTATGTTGTATACAGCGGCACAAAGATCAGACAAATCTTGGCCGTGGCCAATCAGGGAAGCCAATTCCCATTGATCTCCTCAAGTATGATCGCCATAGCCCAATGGCTGTGTTAAGTTATGTGAATACTTCTTAAAATCTATTACTTATTGAAGGACGACTTCAACCACTTACAACCTGTCTTCATATATATACACTAATTGGTCCTCAATAATGCTCATGATAATATGGTAACATTTTTGTCTCCCCCGTCTGTGTCTCTGTGGACAGTTCGGAAACCCGTCTACCAGTGACATCATCGATGGGGAATCCAAGCTAATAAACTCTAAAGGCTTTCTAAAGAAGTTTGCATGCAATGGAAGTCAATGTTCTAAAAAAGAAATCTTGTTTGAAAAAATAAACAACATGCCTACGATGATGTCACTGGTAGGCAGGTTTATGAACTGTCCAGTGTCCACAGCTCTCCTCTGAGACACAGTCCGAGAAGATTTATTTTACCATTAATATCGTGAGCATTATTGAGGACCAATTATATGAATATTGGTTGAAAATGGGTTAAGTCGTCATTTAATGATGTCTGTCTGTTTTCAATGTCAACTGTTATTTAGATTAACATTTATTGAAACTGACTGACTTCAACAGACAGAAAGAGGTGTGGACACAATCTCTCTCTCTCTCTCTCTCTCTCTCTCTCTCTCTCGCACGCACGCACGCACGCACGCACGCACACATGCACACACACTTGAACATTACTTTCAGAGGCATCAACTCTACCACAGTTTAATCCGGTTATAATTAAACTGGTTATAGTATGACCTTAATAAAACCTCGCACACACGCACACACGCGAACACACACACACACACACACACACACACACACACACACACACACACACACACACACACACACACACATACACACACACACACACACACACACACACTTTTTGGAAGCTTTATTGAATGCACTTGATTAAAATTCACAGGCAGGCTGGCAAGTTGTGTGCTACCAAAATCCTTTTTCTTGAAACCCTCTATTCCTCTTTTTCTTCCTTGATGTCCATGTTTCTCTATTATTATATATGATTAATGTTCTATGGTTATATTTATACTGTATAGGTAATAAATACATTATTTAAAGTAATTTAATGAAATATAATATTACTACCTTTCTTCACTGACGAAAACTAAACAAAAATATAATATAAACTAAGCTATCATGCCTAAAACTTTGACTAAATATAATGAAAATGTCATCAACAAATAGAGGAGACTGGAGAAGAGGTCCAGTAGAACTAACACAAGTCATTATGCTTGGTTGCTCGCAGGTGTCGCGCTACGAAAATAGATGATCTACAAGATTACACGTGTTGTGAGCTTGTAGATCAACTATTTTCATATATATCAAGTATAAATCACGAATTACGACAATAACATGGCCCGCCAAAATAAAGTTTGTTGACTAATGCAACTGCAGATTTTGTTTTAGTCCACTAACACCAGACTAAAACTAAAACATTTCAAATGACTACAATATGACTATAACTAAATGGAATCTTATTCAAAAGACTATGACCAAAACTAAATAAAAATTTGCTGTAAAAATGAACACTGATCTACACCCACCGTGTGCATCAGTTATCTTTTGGGGTGCTGATGTAGACCTGTCAATCACAGTGTGGAGATGCAGAGACAGATAGAAATAGAACACAATCACCAAGGTAACAGAGACTCTGAAATAGAAGAGCACATTTCCTGTTCCCATTGTCCTAAATACCAAACAACCACAAAAGCATTCATGAAGAAATCTCTAAACATCCAGCAGACATTTTACCTCCTTCCCAGTTCACAAACACTCCCAATTTTTTTGGGAAGGAGAGAGAGAGAGAGAGAGAGAGAGAGAGAGAGAGAGAGAGGTGGGTGGGTGGGTGGATGGATGGATGGATGGATGGATGGATGGACAAATATAAACAGAGAGAGCACAGAGGATGGAGAGAGAGAGAGAGAGAGAGAGAGAGAGAGTGAGAGAGACAGACAATTTTAGAAAGTGACCCAGACACTCTCCATTACAAAACCCTCACCCTACAGAGAGACTCTGGAGAGGTGCCCCCTGAGCCAGCTGGTTCTGGGACAAGCACAGCCACCAGACAGAAAAGCCACTTGACGAAACCAAATTATAAGAAAAAAGAACAATAAATCTGTCTGACACACCAGAGCTAATTGGAATGCTACTCGACCCTAAATGGAGATACACAGTAGCAGAATACCTGAGCACTGATCCAAAACGAAGGTGATCCTATACTGTCTAGCTACAGACTCAGTGAGCATCTAGCTCGTGACTGAGAAAGGCCTCCACAGACAGACCTGACTCCCAAGAGAAAAACGATTGTGCACCCACTGCCACTGCACAAAAAAACTGAGCTACACTTTCTTACCTGCCCACTGTACCAAGATATCAGAGACTAGAGACGGAGAGAGGGCTTGTGGGAGAGTGAGACAGAGAGAGAAAGGGAGAGAGGTGGAGAGAGAAAGAGAGGTGCGAGTCAGAGGCACAGGGGAAAGACAGAGAGATGTATTTTTTTCAGAGGCTTGCAGTTAGACATTACCTCCGCTACTGCAGAGAACAGGAGTGTGTGTGTCAAAAAAACGCTAATAAACAGCTTAAATTTGGGAAAAGTGAAGGGAAAAAAAGTATTGCTCCTCAGTCCCTTCATATAGCAATGGTCAATGCACGTACGCAAGTTCAGATCTATTGGTCTACCCACTGAGGAGACCAATGGATGAGGACAAACAGCCGGAAGGAAGGAAGGAAGGAAGGAAGGAAGGAAGGAAGGAAGGCAGGCAGGCAAGGTTTCCTCATTTTACTTACTAGAGTTCAGGTCGCTACGCAGCCCTCACACCTCCGTCACACCGTCGATCCGACTTTCATGCTGTCAGTGAACATGACACATGCCATATTTGGGTGTAGCTGCAGTGGGAACTCTACTGTATGGTTATGTCTGAGTCATAATTACAGTAACTCTATGGTTATATATTGTGTCATAGTGACAGGGAGGTGGTCCGCCAGCCGCCGGCCCACTCATTAGCCAATGTTAATATAGGATAGTAGGGTAGTAGCAGGATAGTAGGATAAGTCACATTCCTTGAAAGTCAAGCTACTACCTAAGTGAAACCCAACTCTAAATATGAACAAACAAAGAATAAGAACAGAACACAGACACAATTATAAAAGTTTTTTTTTTAATTCATTTAAAATTGAAGGCTAACTGAAATGTGTCAGAGTCATACCGTGTAGTGTGACAATAACCATAAAACCATTGTCTTCTGTTATTTAACAAAGAAAAATAAACATTACAAACAGACAGAGCAGACATTACAAACCCAGTAACATTTGAACAATTCATTATAAATAAAAAAAGTTTTTTATACACAAACAAGCAAATATTATTGTCGAGAATAAGTAGGCCTCTATATGTATTTATATACTGCGATATGGTTGGTTTGCGACGTGACTCCATGCTATAGCAGATTCAGACACAGGAAAGAGGAATTGAGGCTGGGTTTTTTACACCACAAAAGACAGGTTTGGCTTTGTTCAGACAGCAGACAAATCCGATTTTATTTCTCAAATCTGATCTTTAAGACTGACCATCTGTTTCACTGTTTCAAGTAATCAGATTGGATTTGTGTATTGAACGACATACAGTAGCTTTAGTGACATAGGCGTGAGAAATGCTTAACTCATGCCCTGTCGTACGAAGCAGGTGTTGCTCGCCTAGACAAGCATATATCTACTTGCAGATCACACACCACGTGTGTCGTGTGTGTGTGTGTGTGTTTTTTTTTTGCTGATCAGACTTGATAAAAAACCTGATTCCAATCCAATTTAGGCCAACAATCTGATTTGGGTCACCGGTCTGAACATAGCCTTAGTTCTGCAGTTGTCTCTCATTCATTATGAGGGGAAAAACACCGAACCTTGTGCTAAGATGGGTTTTGGGGAACGGACAGGTACCACTTTGTACCACAAGTCTGTATAGCTGTCTGTTGTCCTTTTGTCCTTCAAATAGAGGCTTATTTAAATACATAGTTCACATACATACTGCAACCAAACAAAGAGGGTTCTTTTTGAATTGTCAGAGGAGAGGCGCTAATGTCGCGCTGATTTGGAGAACGGAGTGAACTGGACAGAACAGAGTGAAATAGAGATAGGCCTATATCACAGAAAGAAATAATGCAAAAACAAAGGACAGTTCAAGTCAGTTGGACTCGTCTATTTTCGGCTACTGGAGCCTTAACTTAGGATGAATCCTTCTTTGGAAACGCCTTTTACCACTTTGTGAACAGAAGAACTAGACTGTTGAGTGTTTGTGGATCGCTAAATATTGCTACACCAACAAGCCATTTTGGTAGCTTTTAGTAGTAGCCATTTTAGCCACAATATCCCCGCTCCCTGACCATTGCTGTTAAACCACTTTCAAAACGGCATCCGTATTTTAGGCATGTCATTATGGGTGTCAATTTTCAAAAAAAAAGTGCCAAAACTTAAGTATTTTCAAATACGACAAAGTAGGGCTTAACTGAGCGGATGATACTAGAGCATCGCGGTGGCCATGTGACAAATACACCACAGATCCATGCTTTGTTACATTGTAAAAAAAACAAAAGTGAATTGATTTGAATCGTTCAAGCTTTGTAAAAGGCAATGACAGCATAAGACGAGTTTTTCACGAGCTCATTGCACTGTAAAGATTTTTTTTTTCTAATAGAGAACATCTTATCCCCCATGTTGGACATCACAAAAAAGGCACAAATCTAAACACTGCATCAGGAGGAGAGACCATAAACGGATGATTGGGGGGTAAAGTGAACAACCTTGGACTGACTCTGATTTTAAAAGTGAAGCTACTACCCAGTAAAATCGGTGTTAAATTAAAGCTGCAATCCGTAACGTTATGTCATACCTGGGTCCGGAAACTGTGTCCCCTGTGTGAACGCTGAGATTTCTACAGCTGAGCTAATACAGAAAGTACATTTGGGCAGAGGACAAATTGCCTTTTGAGCTTCATGCAATACCTCTTGTCAACCAGCAGGTGTCCCAACTGGACACAGGATATAATTCTGTCAATAGAGGAGCTCATAGGCCAATTACAACCACCGCAGTTGTTGCTTACAGTATATTGTTGTAACATGCTCTAAATAACGTTTTGTTCTCTAAAACGTTGTGGTTTGCAACGTTAACTCTGAAAGTTATACATTTCTTTTTCAATAATGCAGGTTTCATTTAACGCAACCCTTCACTGTGTAGGCCGAGTTCACAAACTTCGAAGCACACTAAGAAGCATGCTTGATCTCTGAAGTGCAAAAGACAGTATTAATGTGTTTTTAAGAACAAGTCTATGTTGCACAAAAAAGTCTTCTTGTCGTGCACTAACAAGTATACTTGAAATCGGGAGCACTTTGCAAGTATTTACAAGCACTCAGTCAGTAACATTTCAAGCTTGGATGTTAGGTAGTTTTTAAAGTATTGGTTTTGTTTTACAATTGGAAGTAAAGCCTGATTCATGCTTCGCCGCACGACCGTGTCGTGTGTCAAAACGTTCACAACGCGTCTCGGACGTGACGTACTGTGGGCTTGTAGTTCTGCTATTTTCAACACGTGACACAGTTGTGCGACGGAGCATAAATTTGACTTAAAACACTCGATCCCTTACTGTACATAGTATTTATCTGAACAAAGGACTGGAGTAAAAAACAACCTTTTTTTAAGAACTAGACTGAACAATAATAATAATAACAATAAAAAAAAACAATTACAATTCTCGTACTACGTTAAAATAGAACTAATGTTATCAAAAGGCAAATAGTAGGTGTATTGCAACTTTCTGCGGCATCACTATCAAAAAGGACTATCTATCTTCATCAACATCATCATCATCATCATTATCATCATCATCATCATCATCATCATCATCATCATAATCATCATCCAATCATCATCTGAGACAGTAAGGGAAGGTGTGGCTTGGGATGATTGACAGCCCAAAGCAGCCACTCACATTTGCCCGTCTCAGCGCAGGCAGGCACACTTGTACGTTTGAACAACAATAATAAAACCCTGAACATGTCTGAGAGACTGAAGGACCCAGCCAGCCAATGAGAGCATGGCTGGCCTGAACGGAGCTCTGCTATTGGACCACAGGCATCTCTAGGAAACAGGAAGAGTTCATTAGGACAGGAAGAGGAGGGGAGGGGAGGGGGCGGAACTGAAAATCGATTCTAGAGGCACACAGTGTGTGCGTGCGCGTGTGTGTGTGTAGGTCTGTGTATATGTCTGTGTGTGTATACGTCTGTGTTTATTTACTTTTCGTCTAGACAGTTGGAGGTCGTTCTCAGGACGAGTTAGAGAACAGTGCCACAACGCACCCACATGTACACACACGCACACGCAAACACACACACACACACACACACACACACACACACACACACACACACACACACACACACACACACACACACACACACACACACACACACACACACACAGAATACAGGGGGAAAAACGACCTCCATCGCTGACTCAGAAACTCTGTGTCTGGGTGTGCGTGTGCGTGCGTGTGTGTGTGTGTGTGTGTGTGTGTGTGTGTGTGTGTGTGTTCCTGTGGGCCTCTGAAGGAGTCACCTCCGTCCAGCCTCTCCCCCTCCCCCTCCTGTCTGGTCATGTTGTCAGCCAGGACTGTTCATTTTTTTCCCTGAAGTAAGCGGACCGGTTCCGACCTGAAATCCCACTGAAATACGACACCAACACACTGGACACACAGGTTCTAACACCACACTGTGTACAACAGTCACGTCCTGCCACGTACCCCCATGAAGGGATGTCTATAAGCCAACAAACACGTTGCATCGTGTCACATTGTTGGCTTGTAGATTTGTTCTTTTAGGCCAGCGACACTCTCGGACCATGTACAAATTTAGATAAATTGAACGACTGATGTTTTACTGAAAACAAAATGCTTGTTAAAAAGCTAATGCTCTATATTCTGATAGTAATCATTGCTATAGAGTGTTTGTTCAGTAACAGGGGACTCCCGTCTCTCTAGTTCTTTAGTAAACAGAAAAATATATTGTCAGGCCGGGTATTTCTGTCCGATCAGGAGATAGAACCCCACTAATATAATTTATTACCTTTAATTTTAGAGTGTTCCAGTTCCAATTTTGTCTGATCTTTTTTGTTTTTGTTTCACAACTTCCAATTTCACTTGTTTTATCCTGTATGAGTTCTCTCTCCTGATTGGATGAAATTTGTACCTGAAAATATATGTTCTGTTTACTAAAGAGCTGGGGAGAAAATGAGATATCACTAACAGACCAATTTAGACACCTTCAAACAGAGGGCTGGAGGGTGTTGGGTTTGGATTGGAATGAAAACCATGTACACTGAGCTCTCTGTGGTACGTGGCTGGACATCCCTGCTGCTTCCTATATGTCAGATCGTAGACCAGTGGGTTCAGATCCCCTCCAGCCCCCTGTATACCCGCTGCCAACCCACCCAGGACACCAAAACTACCACCCAGACGCAGAGGCCTGGTCCAAGCACAACACAAACACCACTGTTCACCTCGTTCTAAAAATGCACTGTAAGAGGAGAGGGAGGGAGGGAAGGAGGCAAGAAAAGAGATGGAGAGAAGCACAGTAGGCTGGTAGATGTGAATGGAAAGGAAGGAGGTAGAGATAGGAAGGTTGGAGGGAGAGAAAATGAAACGCAACAAATAAAGCCTATGTGAGTTAGCTATGTGGTTGTGCTAGGACCAGTCCCCTGCCGAGAGGTCAAAGGTGATTCTTAACGCTGATTCAAGCCTTTGTTTGAAAGCAGTTTGGTCTGTGTCCCTGCGGAGGGCGCTGTTGCATAAAAACTGGACACAGAAAGCATCTGCTTCCACCAACACACTGCTCACATCAGGACAGATAAATTCCATCTACTGTCCCAGCGACCACACGTTGCATTATGTATGTCCTTTCATTAATTAAGATTACATACAAAAAGCTGATAGGAAAAGTAGTATTGTTATTGTTTAGCGAGTGAGTAGGGCTGGTGTTTGATTGAACATTGTCTGCATGGATTCCGGTATTAGTTTGCTTAAGTATTTTTTTTTATGAATCAATGTTGATTTTTCTAACAGAAAATATATAAATGTCAGTGGGACACTCTTTGAAAGGACAACACAAGACAAGCTGCTATTAGTTCACGTGTGTCACTTTTTAACACACTCGTGTGACTAGTTTTTGACAACCTGTCCTGTGGTGCGTTCAAAACACACATGTGAAGAGCTCAGTTTAAAAAGATTGTTACACATTCGAGGGAGGAAAAAGAAAGAAAGAACTGACAACAAATCTTCAAAAGTGATTGTTTTGTCTTGTTAAAGTAAAGATATGGCTTAGTAATAATATAAATAATGATTTAAGGCACACAAATCAAAACAGATAATGGTATTTCTTGAAGGAATGTAGATAAGTAAACAATACGATTGAATGCTTTACGTTTAATGGTAATGCATGTAGAACTTCATGTTTTTTTTGTTTTGTTTTTTATACATAATTTAACATTTTGGGGATGAGATCTTCAGAAATAAGGATCTAGTTGGATCTATTGGGCTCTTCATGTGGTCAGCGTCCCTCTTCTAAGATTCACAGGAACGAACGCTTTCATTTGGTTTGGATCATAGCTAAAGATTTGTCTTTCTCAAAACATGGAAACCATTTTGAAATGAAACTCTTCACATTCTTCTCAAAGAGTGTCTCTCAACTTTGGATGAAGTAATAAAACAAGTGTTTTTTTTGGAGAAGCAGTGTGTTGGTGAAAGCAGACCCTGACTGTAAACCCTGGCTGACTGAAGATTGTATCTGTCCTGCTGCAGTAAAGTGCTCAGAGATACCTGTAGAGATACAGGATGTTACCAGAGGGTAGTGTCATATATTTGGCCCAGAACAGTGCACAATCAACACCAGTGTATCACACCTTGTGGGCTATTAATGCACACACACTAAGTAGCGCACTAGAAAAATAAGGTGTCATTTTCTCTCCATTACTCTCCCTCACCCGATAAAACAAAAAACAACCTAACCTTCAAAACGCAGCCGCATTAAAGGCTTACTCCGCTTAAATTCAACTTAAAATTCCACTCTTACAATACATATTGTCTTGATTATGCATCATATATTCATTCATTTTCAGCAAATCATTCACTGTGGAATCTACTCTGATTAGGGTCGAGTGAATTTAAGCTGCTGGACTCGTTTGGTCGAGGTAGCATGTCAAAGTGACAGCAAGCTTTGACAAATCAGAGTTTTGTGTGGGGACTTCGGGATAAGCCAACGATTCAGCAAGTAGGAAGTGAGAGAAAGCTTCGAGGAGAGTTTCTGATTGGGCCCTAAGGTTAAAATCCTGACTCGTGATTGGCTCGCATGACCCGAAGATTTGCATAATGTTTCATTCTTTAAATGATATCTATGGTATAATAACGGTTGGGTTCTAGACCACAGAGCAATATCTAAGCCAGGACATTCCCATGATATGTTAGTGTGATACAGGACACTGTGCACTGGGCTGGGTCTGACCCTCTGGTAAGTCACCCTATAGAAACAGTGGCAGTATAGTTCCAGCCCCCCACCCCACCCCACCCCACCCCCAGACAGAGCTCCTTCACGATAAGAGTCTCTCTCACATGTTCCATTTCAGCATACTAAAAAATAGTGCAATTCTTCAAGCATTTTATATAAATAACTCTAAATTCGTGCTTCTAAGTTTGTTTTTTTCAGTTTGCATACATGTGAATATATACTGTATATACATGCTTACATGTATGCAGCACAATGTCAAAACACGAATACGTTGGCACCCCAACAGATTACGATCGCCTTTCTTTTCAGCTAGACAACATATAAAAACAAAAAAGAATATTTTTTCTTTTTAGAATCCTTAAAATTTAGAAAAATATGCTTACTTTCTCTGTTATCTCTCTTATCAAACATATTGCAGATTTCCATTTTCTTCTACGCGGTGAACAGTCTTGAATCTTGTGCAAACTTCTCTTCAAGAGAAAAGTTAAGCTAAGCATAAAAAAAAGAACTTGTCAAGTATTTGACGGCGACTCCTGTGTATCAGATGGTTCACATGCGTGCGTAACACCAGGCTTTTAAGCTCACGGCACTTAGCATTGACCTATGACTGACAGGCTATCTGAGGCTAATGCTAACAACAAAGCTATCAGGAAACAGATTGAAAAGCTAACCCTGGCCAGCATGCTAACATGCTATTATGCTAACCTGCTAATGTGATATCATGCTAACATGCCTTGTGATAGAGCTAAAACCTGACACAGGAGTCAGTACCGATAGCCTGCATTGTCCACAACACGTCACGGACATAAGCAGACGTCAACTGAACCAAACTGATATAGGTACTGAAGATATCCGTGGTTTCTCACTGACAGAATCTCTCTTTTGGACTGTAATGAAACACAACTAAATAAATGGAACTGTTTTGGCTAAACACAAACGGTAAAACTGTCAGATAAAGCAGCGATAGGGAGATTATCACTAGGAATCAACCAAATAAACAAACAAAATGTCAGATAACATCTGAAGATTGCAACATTTCGTTGTTCGCCAGGATATAAAACAAAACAACAACAACAAAAAGCTGTAAGCGCAAATAAGACAAACAAAAACATAACCAAACAAGTAAATATTTATAACAAATAAAGACTAGAGTTGTGAAGTGTATCTGATATTATAGATGGGTGGTGATTGGGGCAGGGGGGGATAAGGGTGCATGTTAACGGAAGGGGTGGGGGAGGGCTTTAATAAACCCTCCCATTCCTGGATCTTCAATCCCCACCCTCACACTACCACCACCACCACCACCACCACCATCATCATGTTTATGTGAAGTGCTCCTTAGGCAGGAAAGTACTAGAGAAACAGGAATTACCAGGTCTTCTCCCACATCCCGCAGATTGTTAATGTCGTTTTGTTTTCTTGTTACCCCTTCCTCCAGTGGGGTAATAAGGACTGTTTCCCTGCCTCCTCATCCCAGCCTGACACACCCAGGGGCAGTGACAACTTCTTGCTGAAGTGAACCTGCCCTTAAAGGCTGAAATGAGCTTCAGCATCTTTCAATCCACAACCTTAACTTTGATGGTTAATGTTGTAAAACAGTGATTCTCATAATTTAGAATTTCAAGGACACCCCCCCCCCTCCCCTCCATCTGTGGGACCCCAATCTACAATGGAAAATCCTAATTTAACTCTGAGCGTAAAATACACTCTCTGAGTTATAGACCTGTAAGGGTCCATTTGGACCCAATGGTGCCACCCAAACCCAGTGATGTAAAATGATGTTTTGTCCCCCCCCCCTCCCTCCCATTGATCATTGATTAAACACCATGTATGGGCTTTTCCTGTTTGGTTCTACAACCAAATATCAAGACTCGTTTACCATTGGCTAGGAATGAGGAAGCAGCTGTGGGGGGGGCATCAAGTCGACAATGGGGGCACGGAAACGCTCACACCTGCTGAGGCTTGTGGGATTTCTCCTTCGTGTTCCGGGCGTTCCTGTTGGCCACGCTTCCTGGAGTGGGCGGGGCTTGCTGCTGCTGCTGAGAGGGGGGCAGCGGCCGGAGCAGGCCGTGTATCAGCGAGGAGGACGGGGGCGGCGCCTGCGAAGGCGGGGGGACAGTCCGATGGGTGTGATCGTGGTCGAGGTGGGGGTGGGGGTGGGGCAGGGACGTGGGGTGGTAGTAGTGTCCGATCACCTCGCTGTAGGCCGGGGGAGCTCCCTCTACTCCGGAGCCTTGCTTCTGCTGCCTGGACAAGGCCTCCTGGCCCTCGAACACGCTGATGCCTGCGTGGACGCTGGGGGGAGGAGCCTGCAGGCTGGGAGCACAACAAACAAGGAGGTGTCACGCTGCGTTCACAGTGGCAGCTACGAAGCTACAGGCTACCATTCATTTTCAATGGAAGCCAGCGACATGAAGATACAAGGCGATTCCCAACGTTTGTAGTCGCTACAAAATCTACCAAACTACTGTCCAACTTCAGTTGGCTAAAACTGCAGATACAAAGCGACCAAGTTTTGTTTCACCATTTTCACTCACCTTTCTCTCTTCACATAATTCCTGCTGTATATTCTATATTCAAAGATTTGCAAAAATGTTCAAGATTTTGCAAAAATAGCCAAAGCATAAAACAATGGTTTAAGTGGTTAGGCAGATGCGTTCCCGGTTTAAACGGGTTAAATAATTAACCGACAACGTCAGTATAGCTGAAGCTTCATTACCTGGCCTGCAGACAGGAAGTGGACGCGGAGGAATTCGGGTCGAGGAGGTGCGAGTCGTACACGGTCCGGTTGGGCGGTGCTCGCACAGACTCCCTGTTCAGCTCCAGCTGCTGCTCAGCGTCCCTGAGCTGCAGGGTGCAGGGGCCCTGGTACGGCGGGGGCTCCTCGCCGTCCGACAGTGAGATTGTGGGGGGCAGGTCGATCAGGCTCTGGGGCAGGTAGGGGTAGGTGGGCTGGAAGCGGCTGGGGGGGTAGGTGGTGGTGGGCTGGAAGCGCTGCTGCTGGTGAAGGTGATTGTGGTGGGGGTGATGGTGGTGGTGGTGGGGGTGAGTGTGGGGGTCTCGCTGGAGGTAGGAAGGCGGGACCCCTCGGTCCGGAGGACGAGGGGTGTACACCTGGTGCTGGTTGTGGAAGAGAGGGATGGAGAGAGGAGGAGAAAGATGATGCAGGGATGAGAGAAGGATAGAGGGGTGGAGAGAAAAGGCCAGAGGAATGGAGAGAGCGGGATAGAGAGATGGAGAGAGAAGGACAAATGGGTGAGAGAGAAGGGTGGAAGGATAGAGGTATATTTACGACAATGTACAAAATACAAAAATAGCAAATCGATCAGGCATGAATCCAGAGACAAACAATCCCTATAATTTATAGCACACTGTACATACATTTCACACAAGTGCACACCATGTATTACACATTAAAGCCAGAAGTTAAATGATTTAAAGTGCGTAAAGTTCTAGAAGATAACTAACCTCATTCAGCCCACTTGCTGTTGCTGGACCCTCAGAAGACCACAGACTGCCCTCCTGAGAGAGAGAGAGAGAGAGAGAGAGAGAGAGAGAGAGAGAGAGAGAGAGAGAGAGAGAGAGAGAGATTAAGATATAAGATCACATTCATGAGTCTATTTTGCGAGCTGTGGAAGTGTCGTTCATCAGTTGACCAGCAGAGGACGCCACAGTGCCTAACTAACTAACTTCACATAATACAGTAAGAGTTTGACTTCACACACAGTCAGCAGCACACAGAACTAACTGACAAGCTTGCGATATCTTTCAACACACTTTTGTGTCCCACACACCTGGTTGAGACCTGAAAAGAGCCAATCGGAAAAATCAGCTAAGTCAGGCTTAACTGTTTTCTTTATCCCAATGAATGGAATAGAATATCCATCCTCCAGGTAAACCCTTCAAAGATAACAGCTGTCCTGTCTCATAACATGTTCAAGTATTAGCAGTCAGTTTTTGCTTTACTAAGATAGGGAAGGTGTCCAACCGGAATGGAACGGGGGACGTTGGGATTACGTGTCTGATCGGTCAGCTACTAAAGAGCGCTCCCTGTCTCATTACATTTAGACATCAATACAGACTGAAACAGCAGCCTGTGAATTATATTATATAAAAAGTGTGTGTGTGTGCATACGTGTGTGTGTGCGTGCGTGTTTATAGTGTGATTACACAGATGAGTAATTTCTTCGGAAGACGAGTCATAGAACACAGGTGACGCTATACGCTTCTAGACGCCCCAGGTGCAATTCAATCTCTCTCTGTGTGTGTGTGTGTGTGTGTGTGTGTGTGTGTGTGTGTGTGTGTGTGTGTGTGTGTGTGTGTGTGTGTGTGTGTGTGTGTGTGTGTGTGTGTGTGTGTGTGTGTGTGTGTGTGTGTGTGTGTGTGTGTGTGTGTGTGTGTGTGTGCGTGCGCGCGCGTGTGTGTGTGTGTGTGTGTGTGTCGGGAGTGTCTGATTGCCGTGGTTTTGGTGTACAAACTTCCAACTTCTTATGAAATGTGTTTGTTGTTATTCTAGTGTCTGACTGAATGTTCCAGTTCAGTGATTCTCAACCTTAGTAGGTCTCACGATTTTCATAATCCACGTTTCGATTTGACTTTCGATTTTAAGGTCACGATTCCATTTGATTGCTCGTTGCATGCACGATTAACAGAAAGAAATGACGAGAATCGCGATCCTACTTGTAATTTTTATTCACTGAATTGAACGTCAACTTAGGTTCGATTTTGATTTGTGTCGAAAATTGTGACGCCCTTTATGTTTTAGTTCTAAACCTCCTTTATTGTACAAGGCAAAAGTACACCACTGCAAACGGGATTAAGGCTGACAGGGAAATGAATGAGGAATTCTTCTTACAATGATAACATATGTTATGTCTTTTCTATCACTATCTCAACAACACCAACCTGTTTATAAAATGTAAATTCCTGAGTTTGTATTTGATTACATTTGCTTCTTCTTAGACACACACACACACACACACACACACACACACACACACACACACACACACACACACACACACACACACACACACACACACACACACACACACACACACACACACACACACACACACACACACACACACAATCTGTAAAATGCTGAATTCTCAGGCACTGTGGAACAAACAGGTGAACTTACATTGGCCAATGGCAGGTGTCTCCTGCGCGCGTGGGCGTGTCTGGAGAGCAGCGAGCGTGCTGATAGGCGATAGTGGTTGAGCAGACAGGTGATGACCACCACCATGACCAGCATCACCACTACTATGACCAGGATCTGGACAAACTCCAACTGGGCTGTGAGAGAGAGGGACAGAGAGAAAGAAAGGACATTTATTTCACATGTTTTTAAAGTTGGGACAATTGGAAAGGTAAATGAACTACAATAAAATAAAATAGAATGTTATTATAACATTTTTAAGCCATTTCACAACAGGGGGGGGGGCACAACCAGAGGCTATGGCTATGTGCCATGGAATCCCATGACATAATACAGGCTATTATATAAAAATAAGAAGAAGGAAAGTGGAAATAGTGGCAATCCAAAGAATGAAAATGCAAGACTTTAGATCAGAAGCACTTTCTTTTTCTCTTTGTATTTTCTGCTACATGAGGCAGCTAACACATTCATCAGAGCAGAGGTGCATTATGAATCTTTGAAGTGGTGCTATTTTTCACTTCTTGGTGGTGTTTTCTACTCAGCATTGACTAGCTGAGCACCCGCACAGCAAAATACAACCAGAGGAAGCACACTGACATTTCTTTACATTTCAAAATAAATTATACTCAGTAGAAGAGAAATAATACAACCCCTTTTCTACCATCTGTCTCTCCTATATTGTCTCCCTGTCAGCTCTCCCACTGTCTGTCTCTCCTACACTGTCTCCCTCTCAGCTTTCCTACTGTCTGTGTCTCCAACACTGTCTGACTCTAAAGCTTTCCTATAGTCTGTCTCTCCAACACTGTCTGACTCTAAAGTTTTCCTACTGTCTGTCTCTCCTACACTGTCTCAATGTCAGTTTTACTGCTGTCTCTCTCAATAAAAGCAAAATAAAGGAATTGCAAGCATCTCTGTACAGAAACCTTGTGATAATTACGAAACATTAAATCCTGGTTGAATTGTCAGAGATCCAAGTTCAGACATCAATACGATCATGACATATGGCATAAACAACCTCTTGAACACAATGCAACTCAACAATGGGACCTCTCAAGAGCTTTACCAAAGTACCCACCCTATTCTGGGCATCTCATAATAATAGGTGAACATTCAGCAAGACTAGCAGATCTAAGAAACTCAGAAGCGCATTGCAAAATATTGTAAACTTGTAGATTATCTATTTTTGGCAACCTTGGGGGTCACCGATCAATTAAGTATAGGGTGTGAGGGATTAAAGGACAACTTTGTTTTTTTACAACCAAGGTTTATATTTTAGCTTGTAATTAAAGTAAATAAAAGATGAGTGTTATTGTTAGGATGCCCGACTTTGCGGTTGGAATTAGCACAGAGGCATGGAATAAAGTTCAACCAGACCGGTGTATTTATTCACCACAACCAACATAGATAACTTTCAATCATTATTTCCACATTGACATGGTGGTGTCTAGCTTTCCACCCCTCTGCTCTCTCTGACAACTGGCAGCGTTTTATACCAGCTGCAGCTAATGAGCCTGGACTGCTCCATTCCAAGGGGTGTGTTATAAATCTAAACATAATAAATACATGAATACCTATACAGTTAACCCACATACACATATATTACAAAACTCTTAAGAACTACAACAATCATGATTCTTTTTCCTTTTTCCACACAACATAAATATCATCAATAGCTAAAGCACATCACAACCCCCCTCTGACCTCCTAACTATGGTCCAGCCCAATCTACTGAACCACACCAGGTACTGTTAAGCATTCAATTAGACTCAACAATAAAACCTCACCCTAAATACATATTGCTCTCTTATCACACTCATACCCATTACACATTGCACTTGCTCTTCATGATTATAATTCAATAAATACTTAAAATCATTGTGCAAAATACAACTGTGCAAAACATCAGTAACAGAGGACCTCTCTCTGTTACATTGTTATTTTCTTTTTCATTTACTGCTTTCTATAGTTTTAGCAATTTTTGCGATCTTTTTTTACAGTGGGCGGGGGCATTCTGTCCGGTGGCTAAATATGTCATTTTTACATAATAAAAAAGGGTCCTGTGGTATTTGATGGCCAGATGTGAGTTATTGGGGGCTGGAAGAGCTACTGTAAATAATAATAAAGAAAACGCTGGGTTATTGTGTAAAAAATGACATATTTAGCCACCGGACAGAATGCCCCCGCCCACTGTAAAAAAGATCGCGAAGATTGCTAAAACTATAGAAAGCAGTAAATAAAAAAAACCTTGGTTGTAAAAAAACTAAGTTGTCCTTTAACTACTTTCAACCTGGCGTCCCTACATTTTCAAATATTTTCAGAGATTTAAAAAATGTAAAGCCGCTATGCAAAAGGATAAAAAAGTGGTTAAATTAATATATTGTTCACTGGTCAAGAAAGTAGGCAAAATGAGACACAAAACACAAACTTATAGTTTAAATGAGCGAAGACATTCACTCTCACACACAGACAGACCTAAACAGACAAGACTAGCTTTGTTTAGAGCCAGACTGTCCTGTACCCCACCCCCTACCACACACACCCACACCCACACATACACACACACACACACAGACACCAGACCCACAGATGCATATATTTACGACACAGACGCACGCACACACAGACACACACATGTACACAGACAGCCTTTTTCTCACACTTTTGGCAGAGGGCAGACAGAGGTCACAGCCAAGCCAGACAGAAGAAAACACACACACACGCACACGCACACGCACGCACGCACGCACGCACGCACACACACACACACACACACACACACACACACACACACACACACACACACACACACACACACACACACACACACACACACACACACACACACACACACACACACACAGCAGACTACAGCCTAGGTACTGAGGCAGATGAGGGTTCACATTGGCTGTAACATTCCTAGCATTTTCCCCAAAGTAACCCTGATTACAACACAGAGAGAGAGAGAGAGCACATGCACTTACATTCACACACACACACACACACACACACACACACACACACACACACACACACACACACACACACACACACACACACACACACACACACACACACACGTACAGAGAGAGAGAGAGAGGGAGAGAGAGAGAGAGCAGTAGCATTCTTCAAATTGAACAAACATTTTGTGGGAAAATAAGACAATAAGGCAGACATTTCAGTGCATGTTGTTTACGAACAAACAATTCCAACAACAGAATGCGACCATGTGGCGATAGACAAACCACTTTAACATAGAAATAATGTTGTCATCATGTGACTTCATTGATTCAATGTACCTACTTTTACCATTAAGTAATGGTAAAAGTAGGTACATTTACTCAAATAGGCCAACTGCTAATAACCACATAAACCCTATATACTTTGTTGACCAGGTCCAGTGTTGCCAGATGGGAAATGTAAAATGATTGTACCGGAGGCTTAAAATGATCATATTTCAAACAAAATTATCGTACACAGCCAAAACAAGATAAATCACAGGTGTAAATATGTCATTTTACAAAAATGGTATATTTATTGTAAGAAAAAAAACGTATTTGAGACTCTGCGTCTGCGTGAGCAAAACACATCACATACGCTGTGTGGGTTACTCAAATAAAAGCCTGGAACTGGACTGGAAAGACAATGTTTTTAATGCCTCCAAGTACAGATCTAGGATCAGATTTACCAATTTACTTATTTTAAAAAGCCAAACCGGATCCCGAATCAGCAGCCAGAACATTTAGTAAATTCACACACATCCATTTGGGCATTATTGATCGTATTTCATACAGAGGGTAAAATTATCTGACAAATAAGAGAATTATCGTACAAATGGCAACATTTACCGGGTACCCCACTAGGTCCCCTCCCCTCTGAGCTTATAGATGGGCCTATTTTTGCCAGATCTTTGCCAATTATGACCGTGGCCAGAATAGGGATGCTACAGTTCACGTGGTTAAGTACAGTTAGGATTAATGTGTAGTCCTACTTTATTTGAGTGTTTCCATTTTCTGTTACTTCATGCTTCTACTACTACTTTAGTATATTTTTATGCAAATTATTGGTACTTAAGTAGGAGTCAAATATAGAAAGCAGGCACTACGTGTAACAGAGTATTTCTACACTGTGGTTAAACTTAAGCAAAACATATGAATACTTCATATTTATATTTTCACGTTTTTTTTTTAATTGATCATTTAAAAAAAAAATTCAACTGAAACATGATTAACCACGTAGGCCCTATTTTATTTAAAATGTTATTTTTTAAATAATATAATCAGTTAAATTGATTAGTTCCATTAACTTGGTAATTGCTTAATAAAAGTTGTTCACTCGTAAAAGGAATTCTATAAAGTTTTCCAGTTATAAATGTGTCAGGATATTAGCCTGGACTCCATCCACTCACCACAGTGTTGTGCCTGGACACAGTCGTCATGGCTGTGAGGACCCGAGGCGGGATGCATAATTCTCTTGGTCTTAAATAAGATCTTTGCCCCGACAAACGGTATCTTGTCCTCCGAAAAACAGATCTCATTCCACTACCAGAAGATCTTTGTTTGATTACACACACACAAATCAGGTCCTTCTTCTTCTTCTTCCAGCAGATGTATTTATATTCCGGGACGTTGGATGAATTCCCCGCTCACGAGTTCACCAAATAAACATCTAACCACTGTGCTCTGAACGGCACAGACCATTGAAATTAAACAGACAGATAAGAAAACTTAAAATAAACTCACACACACACACACACACATACACACACACACGCACACATTCACACACACTCGACCTCTCTACAATCTAACATTGTCCTAATAGCTACAGGTTGGACACTTGGGCACTCCGTTGTGCGTGTGTGTGTGTCTGCGTCGAGTGACACACACACTCTGATGCTCGCAAAACCCCTTCACTGAGCTTTGTCTGAAACTTTTTCTCACACACTCACACAGACTTACTTACGCATTCCCCCACTGTCTGGTAGACACACACACACACACACACACACACACACACACACACACACACACACACACACACACACACACACACACACACACACACACACACACACACACACACACACACACACACACACACACACACACACACACACACACACACACACACAGAGCAGCTGAGCCCCCCCTCCCATGTTGCAGTGAACAATGAGGGGTCGTAGCATGGGGGGGCGGGGGAGATGGACTGAAAGACTGGGGTGGGGTGTGATGGGGGGCTCTGTCTGTCTGGTGAGAGAGACAGCTGGAAGCGAGGGGTGAATGGAATAAAGATGAGAGAGAGACATTTTAACTTTTATTTTGTATATTGTATGTTTTAGTGGTTCTCACACATTTTCATCTCAAGGGCCTCCAATGCGTATTTGGCCATGGGCCCCTCATCTAAAGATTCATAAGCCATACTCTGGAATGCAGTGGTACATCAAGGGGGGGCCAGTGACAACAGGATGGTAAAACAATAAACATTCTGAAAGGTCAATAAACAAACAAACAAACACACAAACAACAGTGAACATTCCAACTCATACAGTATGTACATCTGTTCTGTTTCCTGAAAAAAAATAATCCTTCAACTTTCAACCTTGTGTCTATTTTGGGCATTATTAAAGAGGTGGTGCCATGGTTTTGCACTTTTTCTGTTTTTCATGAGGTTGATAGAACTTCAT
The DNA here is from genome assembly GCF_963454915.1 of Gymnoscopelus microlampas. NCBI lineage: Eukaryota > Metazoa > Chordata > Actinopteri > Myctophiformes > Myctophidae > Gymnoscopelus > Gymnoscopelus microlampas. The sequence continues at coordinate 14,546,882 of NC_139944.1, forward strand.
TAAGCCCCCTGGTGGTGTTTTTATGGTGTTTTATGTCTTCTCTGACTATTTTGAGTTGCTACCTGGAGGCTGAAACCTTGAGGGTTGTGCCAATAGAAAAACAGCACTTTAGTGACATAGTAAAAACATACCCTCCCCCTCATTATCATAACACAACAGGTGTGGGCATGAGGAGGAGGAGGGACTAGGACAGGTGGGTGGTGCTAAGGTGGTGGAGGAGGTGCTAAGGTGAGAACCAGGTATACTTAATGAACTGGAGGCATGTCCACATAAAAACACAATTCTAACAATTTCTGTATACTTTTTTGAAAAAAATCTTCCTCCTAGTATAACCATAATACCTGATGATTATGTTTTTTTTTGGGGGGGGGGGGGGGGAATCACTGAAGATCATGGCACCCCGTCTTTAAAGGTGAACATTTCCCAAATAGCAGATCTACAAGCTTGCACATCGGCTATTTTTTGCTATTTTCGCACACATCATTCAACGACTATTTTCAACCTATGTAATTGGTCCTCACTAAAGGTTGTTACACACCGGGGCGATTTTTTCGGGCGAATAATGCGTTTTTTTTTAAAACCTTATAAAGTCAATGGCTCCGTACATGGAGCGAAAAAGCGAAGAGAAAAAGCGTCTTTTAATTATTCGGAAAGAGTCCGAATTTTGCGTATATTCGCTATATTCGCCGGTTTCGCCCGGTGTGTAAGGACCTTTATGCTCATCATAATATTATGGCACCATTTCTGTCTACTCACTCTCTGTCTCAGAGGAGGACTGTGGACAGTTCAGGAACCTACCTACCAGTGTCATCATTGGTAGGTAGGTTTGGTCATTTCATTTTATTAATGCAAGAACAATGGCTTCTATTTCAGCATGCTGACTTGCGAGGGAGAGAAAGGCTGCCGTTGCTATTAGCTTGGAATCCCAACCAATGATGTCACCGGTAGGCAGGTTTCCGAACTGTTCACAGCTTATAATGAGCATTAGTGAGGATGAAGATAATATGGTTGAAAATGGGTGAAGTGGTCCGTCCTAGAATTATGATGGGAAAACTAACAAGAAATTATCTGGTGAGTTTCTCTCTCCCAGACCAAGGTAATTGTAGCTTTTGAAGTGTGTTTGTATTGTTATTTCATTTTGACTTTTTGTTTTAAATTTCAGCATAGTTTTGATTCGTTTTTGAAGCAGGTTTGCTAGTTTATTATTATTATTAGAAAAGGGGGTGAAAAGAAGAAGAAAAAATGTCATTTTCTCTATGTTTTTTGTTAGTTTTAGTTAGTTTTGTAAACACACACAACAGTTTCAGTAACTGAAACCAGTTAACTAATCTGTTTTTCTCAATTCTACTTTTCATTATTACGTTAGTTTTAGTTACCTATAATAATAAGCCTGTCCCAGACCCTGTTCATTGCTGGTTTGTGCTACACCATAAAGTGGTTCATGATAGCTAACGTAGTTAGCCTGTGCTAACGAGATAATGTCAACAGACCCACAGCCAACCATGATGTGTTGTTGTCCCCACGGCAACATGGGATGAAATGGTCTATGAAAAGGTCAAAACACACACACACACACACACACACACACACACACACACACACACACACACACACACACACACACACACACACACACACACACACACACACACACACACACACACACACACACACACACACACACACACAC
>NC_139944.1:14563571-14566071 GCF_963454915.1 Gymnoscopelus microlampas
TGTGTAAATATATTCATAGACAAACACAGCTCCTTTTCACTGCATACTAATGAATGAAAAAGACAAAAAGCTGCTCGCAGGCCTTTCCATTTCACCCAGACAAACATAGAGGGCCACTACACTATAATTCAAGAGTTATCCCCATTTTCACCAGACAGTAATCTAGTCATCTAGCTGACTAGACATATAAAACATTGTGTGGTACAGACTAATTACTGGAAGACAGAAATATACCGTCTTACATTTCTGGATCAGAGAAATGAGTTTGACAACAAGCTGGTCATTTAGCATGGTGAATCCCAAACATGTTCATGACGAGAACCCCCAAACTAAAAGGTATTAGGCCCCGGACCCCCAATTGATATGATTTTGTGCCTGGGGTCCCATAAGATATGTTTTTTGTTAGATTGTATTTAGTATACTGCAGGTGATCATTTATTTTCTTTTAAATGTTTGTGCTTTCATATGCATATATGTGTATATACTGTTGCTGCTGTTTGTGTTTTGTTATTTTTCTTACTTGATTCTCTTTGTTGATCATATAAAACTATACTGTAGGTGAGGAGATAACAGTGGAGATAATGAAACCTATGATCTGAATAAAGTTATTCTTACACATGATCTTTTCTAGCTGCTGAAATAATAGGGTTCCTGGAGACCTTTGGAACCCCATCAAGGACCCCTAGGGGTCCCTAGACCCCACTTTGAGAACCACTGATTAAGCAGATCAGACAACAATATAGGCCTATAATGCAGGAACTCATTCTGGTACAGGCCAATTTACCACATATTGGTGTCTCTATTTTGGAGATGTCATTATAGGCGAAAATGTTCAAAATCTTTTAAAAATGTACAAGATGTCACAAAATAGGTGATCTCACAGTGCATCACGACGCAACACACTGTGAGCTTGTAGATTGGCTATTTCTGCGCGAGAATGTACAGCCAAGTACAAAATACTGGTGTTTACAAGTAAACACGACAAACATTCTTTCCCATCCTACTATAATTCTAGTAAGCTGACGGTGGGTGGGTGGGTGGATGGGGTCTTGGGTCTCCGATCAAACTGCGCATGCGTCGTTGTGTGCCAGGTTTCGCGAGAGAAACAAGCAGCGAGGTCTATGAAAACGAGGCCAAACCAAACGAACCCTATAACACCAACATTGGCCCTAAAGCGCTTACAATCGGCGGACATGGCAACACCGACTCTACACCATAGACCCCGCCCACTCTCTGCTGTGGAAAGTAAACACTCCAGATGTGTTTCCTCACACATGATGCACATTAGCTCCATAAAGAACGGTTCTATGTCGTTCTCTTCCAGGATCGGGCGAACGTCCGCCAAGGCTCCGCTGTTTACCCTTTTGTATACATCGTATCCCAAAACTAATGGTAGATTCTAAACCGCACGGATGTTTAAGGTTTGCTCGGCTGCGTAATATTTTAGGTCGCCAGCGAAACTACCCGTTTAAATCGCTTATTTAGTCAGCCTGTGGCCATGTTTCCCATTGTAGCCAAACCGGGAGCAGTAGTGGCAGCGGACGTAGGGTTTTTTTCCGGGTTGAATGGGAAACATGGCCACAGGTTTCGCGAGAGAAACAAGCAACGAGGTCTATGAAAACGAGGCCAAACCAAACGAACCCCATACCACCAACATGCAACCTGATAATAATGTCCAAAGCATGTCTGTGTATGTTTACATCCATTACTGTGTTGGCGTTAGTTGGGATTAATGTTTATTAGCCAAACCAAGTTCATATGAGCCGTTAGCGTGATGCTAAGCTAACGGACGTTTGGCGCTAGCATGCGGCTAACGCTAATGCTAACGTCGTCATCGTGACTTAATCAACAATGTAAACGTTTCATCTACACACTTTATGAACCTTACTGTGGTTAATATTATCAGTGCTACCCAAGCAGTCCATTGAAAAGTATTATTTTGGTGTATTTTGTGTATTGTAACTTGGACACTGTAACTTAATGGTAGCTGGGGCGACGCGTTGTTGGCTCATGGTTCAGAATGCCTCATGGGTATTGTAGTCATTTTCTGCTATTTCGGTTCTACTGTGATAGACTGTGCTACATTACCTGCTGTTTAATTGTGAATCATATATGCTATGAATATATGGTAATACAATGTTTATTTTCCTGTATTTCCAGGTTTATGACCTGAGTCATCTATGACCTGTGTGTCATCTGTGTGTCCAGTACTTTGTACTGTGTTGGTTAAAAAAGACAAAACACGAGTTGTGACAAAGACGTGTGATTCTCTGATTAATGTTGTTAGTGGTGTAAAATGCCATCAAAAATATACTCAAGCCTGCTGCAGGGCAACAGAAAATAGCAAGCCTATTTTGCTCTTTTATATAGCAAATTTTTATATATATACGAGGGGACGCGCGCCCTTCACCGGGTATGGTGAAGGGCGCCCTTCACCGGGTATGGTCTAGTTACACATAAACAACAAAATAACACTAACCAGATACCACACACACATACA